>NW_022983540.1:449308-481358 GCF_010093885.1 Aplosporella prunicola CBS 121167
AAAAAAAAAAAAAGGGTAGAGGAAAATGACGCCGGTACATTTTGGATTCCAGTAGGTTTAAAATGCTTTTTTCGCTTTATTCGGCGGACTTCGTCAATGAGCCTTTTCTGTGCATTGGGCTGGCGCAGCAATAAAACAAAATACTACTCTGACAAGTTGGTATTGGAGAATAAGATGAAAATTGCGCCCAAGTCATATTCACATCCAAGTAAAAGGCGCTATAATGCTCGTAACAAGACATTGACTGGCTGATTAGACGCCAACCAGCATCGGATATCCAAAATATTTTACTCGCTATCGCTATCATCGTCATCGCTGCTGCTACCCGCACTGTCCTCCTCTTCCGCCTCCGCCATGCTCATATCCTCCGGCGTGCCGGTCATGATGAACGCTTTGAGACATGTGATACGGTTGTTTGTTTGGTACCAGCCGATCAGGGCGCCGACCTGCTTCGCTGCCTGTGCGGTGGCGGGGACGGCAGCAGCATTGCCGTCCTCCTTCTCCTTCTGCTTTTTCTTGGAAGCGGGCTTTGCGTCATCGTCGGCGGAGAGCTCTGCCGTGGACAGCTTCCACAGACGCACGGAGCCGTCACTGCTGCCAGTAATGATCCAGAAGGCGGTGGCGAGCTCGCTGTCACTCTCGCTGGGGATGGGCAGAATCTCGAAGTCCTTGATGCGGCCGAGGACGCCGCCGGCAGCGCCGCCGAGCTGCGCCAGCAGTTTGCAGTTCGGGATGTCGCCTTTGGCGGCGGGGACGGTTTCTTGGGTGGAGTAGAAGAGGATGCGGCCGTCTTCGGTGGAGACGGCGAGGACGTCGTTGCCTTCGCCAAGGGAGGGCACGTAGTGGACTTGGTGGATTTTCGTGAGGGGCCGGGGCAGGGTTTGGGCTTTCGGCTTGGAGTCCTGTGGTTGTTAGGCGCTACCACACTTTGGTATATATGGGCGAATAGCTTACCATGCCGTACACGACGAAGCCCCGCTCAAACGTGACGACCCACTCGTCACCCTCAGGGTTCCATTCCAGCCTGCGGCCCTCTCCGCTAGAGAACTTGCCCTCTCCTACCGCGGCCAGCAGGTCCCGCTCAAAGTTGAGCACGCTGGCCTTCTTTCCCGTCATGACGTTCCATAACCGCATGCACTTTTCGCCCTTGCTCACGCTAATCATGAGCTTCTGGCTAGGGTGTACCGCAAAGTCGTTGATACCAGCAGGGACCTCGCCCGGCGCAGCAGTGTCTCCGCTCGGCCTACCCATGGCCTTGGGAATCGGAGCCTTGATGGTAGACAGGACCGTCCAGTCGCGCGTACGCGAAATGGCAACGGTGTTGTCGTCGGCGCCGGAGAAGAGTTTCGCGCGGCTGGGGAAGTGCAGGGCGGAGACATTGGACGAGTGGTGCATCAGCGCGCCGAGCTCCTTGTTGCGGGGGTTCTGGGTGATGGTGGTGCCGGTAAGCGTGGGGATCGAGGGACCGGCATTGATGGGCGGGGGCGCGGTCGACAGGTGGTAGAGGTTGATGCGCTCGTCGGTGCTACCGCTGGCCAGAATGACCTTTTGCGAGTGCGGGTCGGTCGAGTCGGAGGGCGGGGAGAGGGCGAGACAGCGGATGGCGGAGGCGTGGGCGTTGAAGAGGAAGGTGTCGGCCCATTTGACGGCGCTGCCGTCCTCGGCGGGGGCGGCAATGGCGCCGGGGTCGAGGGAGGCGGTGATGCCGTGGAGGACGCGTTCGTAGGAGCCGGTGATGATTTGGAGGGTGGAGGTAGAGGCGGTGGTAGGAGATTGCTTCTTTGCCTTTGCGGCAGGGCCGTCGGCAGGCGTGTCTCTCTTCCGTTTGGCCATGGTATAGTATAGTGTAGTGTATGTAAGGTGTAGAAGAGAAAGTAGAAGTGAAAGTGAAAGTGAAATCATTTGGGAACTTTTTCTGCCGACCTAGCGCGGGCGGGCGGTGACGAGTGACGGGATGGCGGGCTCCCCTCGCTCTCGCTCGCTCTCGCTCTGGCTCGCCCGCCCGCCCAGCCAGGGATCGAGGAGCGCGCAACTATCGCATCGTACTCACCTGCCCCGACTGCCTATCGCCTCATCAAATAAACCTTGCTCGGCAACGCCCAATACCTCCGCCCTGGCTCTCACCGCGAATGACGGATGTCGCTCAGTCGGGAAAGCCCTTCATATGTCCCTAGACAGCGTTCGGTCGAGCGCGGAAGCAGCGAAACGCCATGAGTTACAGTAAGTCGCGTTACACCGCCTTCCGCCGCCTTTTTACGGTCGCTCTTCGCGCGCCCCGGCCCAGGGCTTGGATGCGAAAAAAACTAATCGCTCCGATTGGTTTATTGGCGCGTGGTTGTGGAGCTGTTGCGGTCGTGCTGACTTGCGGCCCGTAGCAACGCTGAGATATCGCGGAAGAGGAAGCTTCGCGAGCTCTACGCCGTCACCATCAGCCTAGCAGCAGACCCCAACCCCAACACCCTCGACGCCCCGCCCGACGCCCACGAGCTGCAATTCCTCGAAGAAAACGACTTGGCCAAGTACGTCTTATCCTCCTCCTTCTCTTCCCACTCTTCCTATCCCCCAATGTCACGTCGCGCTGACGCGAAACGCGCGTTTGCAGAGGTCGCTACTTCCGCGACTCAACCCTCCCCCCTCCACCCCCGCCCGCAAAGCCCGCCCATGTACCGCCCCCCGTTCCTGTCGCAGACGCCCAGTCCCCCGTCAACAATGCCGCCGCGTCAAATACGCAAGATTCACCCGCCGCAGCAGCACCTGCACCGACTGCAACACCACCCGCGCCCGACCATGCTTCGCCTAAGCAAACTACGCCTACGGAAGACGCGCCGCAAGCCCCCGAGCAGGAGAAGCCAGAGCCTGATGTAGCTGCACAGGAACAGGAGCAACCGCCTCAAAGCCCTGTCGTGCCTGTGGTCAGCGCGCCCGAGCCAGACGTTCCCTCCCAGGCCTCGGCGCAAACTCCCGCTGCTCCTCAGGCTCTCCAAGACGAACCTTCGATCGCTCCGAAAGATGCTGCGCCCAAGCTGCCCGACGACGTCGCCGCTCTCCCCGAATCCGAACCACAGGAAAGGCCCACTACGAGGCCGGGCCATAAGGCTAGAACCATACACCTGCCCCCCAAGGAGGTCCAGGAAAGACGTCTTCGCGAAATCGAGCATGCTCAAGAGCGTAGAGCTCTTCGTGAAAAGAAAGAGGACGAGCATTTGGCCGCCACTGGGGAAACAATCAATGGCGAGATCGCATCCTCGCCGTCGAGTTTTGGTCCGCATTCCACGAACACGTCCCGGGCAGAACAACACTCCCCCGCAACGAGTCCGGACGAGGCGACATCGCGCCGTGGTTCTAGCTTCTTGAGCGCGGATCAGCAAACTGTTGGAGGCGAGAAATCTGGTTCGAGTTCCACTCGTCAGGAAGACCACGAGCACGACAGCGCTGCTGCTACGCCTGATGCTCAGCTACGTTTCGAGGAGGAACAGGCTGTCCGCCATGCGCGTGATTCAATAAAGAGCGCGGAGGGTTTGCCTAGAGTGAAGGATTCTGATTTGACTGCCGAAGCATCTAGGGTGGTTGAAGAGAACAGGGTTGCTGAAGACGGTGTTGTTGGTTTGGCGGGTGCTCACGAAAAAACCCCCGAGGCATCTGCTGTATCAACATTTACGGATGGCCATGTTGCGGAGGATTCAGATGCGCCAGCAAAAGAAACCTCCGTTGAGGCAACCAATGGCACGACCGCACCACGGCCGAATGCAGCTGCAACGGAACATGTAGCTCCGGCTGATGTTGAGATGCAAGAGGCTGACGCCGCGGATGCAGAACAATCAGCTGTGTCAAAGGTCGGGCCTGCGAAGAAGCCTGAGGCTCCTCAACCAAGTATACCTGGGGATGACGCTCGCTCCAATACGCTTCCAAGACGTTCAACTGCCGCGATCCCCGCGATCCAGTCGGTACTTTGTCGGCCACGCGATGCAGAATCTAAGGACAAGGAGAGGTCCAAGGCCACCGGTGTCGTCTTCGCAAAACAGGAACCAGCCCTGAGCTCGACCGTGGGACAAGTTAACCGGGCTTATGCTGCACTCAGGGGAGCGCACGAGGACCCAGACAAGGATTACCTCATTGGCATGTTTGACTTCCAGGCGCACCAAGGTCCATTCCTATCCTCCAGAGAACTTCTCGACAAAGCCACCAAGACCTACACCACAACGAACAAATATGCCAGTCTTAGGGAACAGCAAGACTACAAAATCCTCAAACGCGTCTACACCTTGCAGCATGCCAATCGGTGGTCCCTTCGACAGATGGAGAAGTGCGCTGAACCACCGAGACAGCCAACATTCCATGACAGTCTAATGGCTCAAATGAAATGGATGCGGACAGACTTTCGAGAGGAACGCAGATGGAAAAGCGCGGCAGCTCGCAACCTGGCTGAGTGGTGCGCTGAATGGGTCTTGTCCTCTCCCGAGAAGCGCAAATCGCTGCAAATTAAGGCTACGCGCAAGCAAAAGTTGCGGAATAACGTAGTCAAGGGTGCGATGGAAGAAGATATCCCGTCACCGCCAGAACTTATCCATTCGACCTCGAACGAAACGGAAAGCGAGTCCTTCACTGAAGACGACGAGCTTCCTTTGAACTTCTCTCAGTCTTACCCTCCGGCCGCTCTATTTTCCCTTGGTTACGATGAAGTCGTTGCCAAGGTCGACGACACCCCAATTACCGAAAGGGTCCTGAACGAACTCCCGTCATACGAGTCTACGTTAAAGGGTTTCCCCTCGCCGTCTGTCTTGGCTCCTGTTTCTAATGAAACCGATATCGTCCCTGTATCACAGCTTGTTACAGCGAAATTGGTGCCAAAATCAACAGAGCCACCAAAGAAACGCAGCCGGTACGAGTATGAGGAAGAGGATGATTCTTACATTTATCCCAACAAGCGGCCAATTTCGGAGCGTTCGAATGCTTCGACACCAGGTCTCCGCGTCTCGAGGGTCGGACTGCCTCCCGAACAGACGAACGTTGCTTTGTTCTTGCCCGAAAACAAGCATGTCCGGGATCGCTTGCACGCTAGTCACTCTTTCCGGCCTCCATCAGAATTCCCTATGCCGTCAACGAGTTTCTTCGAATCCAGAGCACCTTCGCAGTGGTTGTGGGATGAAGACCAGAGACTACGTGCGCTTGTCAAAGAGTACCAGTTCAACTGGTCGTTGGTGGCGGCATCAATGGATCAGTCATCCTTGTTCACATCTGGGGCGGAGCGACGAACTCCATGGGAGTGTTTTGAGCGTTGGGTGCAGTTGGAAGGTCTTCCTGGCGAGATGGCCAAAACGCCTTACTTCCGAACATACCAGGCAAGGTTGGAGGCTGCGCAACGTACGGTATCTGCGCAGTACCAGGCCGCCCAGCAGCAGGCACAACAGTCACAGGCTTCTGGTCCCAACCTCAATACGCCGAGGCGTCGGACTGCTCAGCCCATCCGCGTCGAGCGACGCAGGAACAACAGGTTCCTTGCTCTCATTGATGCTATGAGAAAGCAGGCTCGGAAACGAGAGACGGCGCAGCACAAGCAGCAAGAAGCCGCGAAGGCTGCCGCGCTGCGTAAGGCTCATGAACCTGCCCCTGTCAGGAACAGTGTGCATACCCCTCAGGAGTTCAGTCGCCTAAAGCACGATCGAGAGCAAAAGTTGCACGAGAAGCAGGAGTTGTACCGGCAACAGGTTCTTGCAGCACAACGCGTACGTATAATCCATGTACACTTACCCCACCAACGCTAATCCGTTTTATAGAATGTTATGCAGCAGCAGCAACAGCGTGGTGGGATACCCGGCCAACAAGGTATGCCAGGCGGTGCTCAGCAGCGCATGGGCACTCCTACCAGCGCTCCTGGGGCCAACATCAATGGTGGGCAAAACGGCCAGATTCATCCCGGGATGAGCATGCAGGGTCGCCCTCATCCTGGACCGGTCGGCATTCAAGGTAACATCACCAACGGATTACCTGTCATGGGCATGCCGCAACAGATGCAAATGAATATGCAAGGCCAGCGATCACAACCACAGGACATGCGTATGGCAATGCAACAGCGGAACTTGAGCCAACAGCAAGCGCAAGCGTACGCTCTTCAGCACCAACAACAAATGAACCGTGCAAATGGCATGTCAGGTATGCAAATGGGAGGCAATAACATACAATCGCCTGCCATGCTCAACACCGGCGTGGGTCAAAGCGGCCCTAAGGTCAATGGTGCCCATGCTACCAGTCCAATGAACGGCATGCAAGGCTCGGCGGCCTCACCGCGTATGACGAGCAACCCATCCTCCCAAGGCACTCCGCAGCCTCAAGCCCTCTCTTCGGGCCATGTCCCACACATTACGAACCTGACTCACGAAATCCAGCTTTCGAATCCTCATTTATCGCAGCAAGACGCATCTCGCCTCGCGTCTGAACGTATGGCGCAGAAGATGGCATCGGCACGACAAAACGCACTAAATGCGGCAGCTGGAGCGACGGCGGCAGGACAAGCAGCCGCGAACGCCGCGCACAACCAGCACGGAAACCACCAGCTGGGTGCGGCCTCGTCGCCTTACCAGCAGCACACGGGCCTGGCTAGCTCAAACGCAGGCAGCGCGAGCCCCTCGGGCCAGTCGTACCAACAGCAGATGCGACAGCACATGATGCAGCAGCGGACACAGCCGGGCCAGCAAGGCAGTCCGAACATGGGCAGCGCACAGTTGGACAGCAGCAGGAGCGCAACGCCGATGCAGCCGTCGCATTCGCAGCAGAGCCACCAAGGCCAGCATGGGAGTCCAAGGGCCTCATCGGCCCATGGTCAGAACCAGGGACAGCAGCAGCAAAACGGGAGCCAGGGCCAGGGCCAGGGCCAGGGCCAACAGGGGCAGCAAAACGGTGGCAATGGTCACTGAGCTGAATTTCATCCCTGTGTCTAGCTACTAGCTAACTACCAAGATCCATCTCTTGTCTTTAGTCATGCATTATTGAGTTTTCTTGAAGCGTTCGCGAGCGATGCTGCCAGTCGCAGTCAATCGGCCAGTCAGTTACATGTTGTTGAAGATGCCAGGCGTTCTAGGTAGGCGGCAGCGTTTTAAGCGTCGCATGGAGATGGATGAGTGGATAGGTAAGCGATAGGTGGGGGGGGATTAGGGTAGTATACGGTTGTAAGCTCTACTACTAGACTTTCCGGGGCGTTTGAATGGAATGTAATGAGGGAGCCTTTTGGCTGAGCTATATGTAAGAGGAGGTTTGATGCCTGTGCTGTTGCTTGTCTGGTCGATGGTGTTGTGATGGTTCCGTGATAAAGCGTGCTGTCCTTCTGAGCAATTAACTTCTCAGCAGGTATGGCTGTACGATAGGACTTGGGAAAGTGGAGGAGACGCACGTCGATTTATCGTCGTGGTCGGATTGGTTAGGCCAGATGCCCTAATTTGGTTGGATGCAGCCTGTTGTACAAGGCTGGCGCAGATACCTATATAAAATGCTGACTCTCAGCCTTCTTCGCTGAATCAACATTCGCATCTACACTGTAGAGCCAACAGCCTACAAACCAACCTCGTTTACTTGAAGGGTAGCTATCATGGCGTCCGCCACTGGGTTCACATATAACAATGTTGAAGTGATTGAGCGTAAGATTGGTCGAAGTCAATACTCAATGGGACGCTTTTCTGATTTCACAAAGTAAACCAGCGCCAAAGTGGCTACCCACGACTTGCTGCTTTTATTAACAGCGATGAACAATTCATGATGTTCCGAAGATTTGGATACATCCAAACGCGACTGCTCTTGGAGAAACAAGCCAAGCTGATGAAGCTGGAACGACATCTCAACTTCCTGGACTCTTTCGAGGGACATGAAACCCCGAGGTACTTCGAACAGCTGATATGGAGAATATTTCAGAGGAGCGGAAGGAGCTGTTTGAGCAGCTAGAGGTGAGCTTTCGAGAATATTGTAAGTTTGCTCAAAAAACTGAACAAACAATGATTGGTTTTATCTTAACAACCTGATACAGCAAGTTTGCTGATCGCAGCAAAATGCAGTGCTTTAAACGACCGACAAAACAAGACCATCGGAGCGTTGTCAATTTCAATCGTAACGAGGCGCCAATAGTTCGAAGAGAAAGTTTATGGGTCAATTCATCTGAAGACCTAGTCGCCTTGAGGCCAGCCAAAGAACCCGATTGGATGGAAAGAATGATTGAGAGATCTGTCACGGCGCTTGACCGTAGATTTTTGACGGTAAGCACCCTCCTTAAACTAATATAGATTCCCTCTAATCACTGGTACCAACACATAGGATATATTTCAAACAACCGTATGTGATCCATATCCGTATTACCATGCGTAACAATGCCTGATACATACATCTCTACAGGTTGACCGAGCCAAATCCATTGACATGATATACTACAATCGTAGTCGGATACAAAGAACCGCTACTGCAATCATCGCGCTACTGGTTTCAATACTCCTCGTCCTCCCGATCTCCATCTGCTACGTTATGGTAATCTACATTGGCGGAAACAAAGCCTACGGCGCTTGCATTGGGATAATCTTCCTTTCCACTCTCATCTTCTCCGTTTGCACCTCTATCTTCTCAAACGCAAAAAGGTCCGAGGTCCTGGCAGCGACTTCAGCGTAAGTGTTCTGCACTACGGGTTTTGGTTCGGGATGCTGGGTAACTGATGCCGTGCTAGATATTGTGCCGTGTTAGTTGTGTTTCTTGGAGGCGTGGGCCAGTGAAATGATGTGTTTGTCTTCAATGGTTTCAGGTTCGAAATGGTTGGATTATTGAAAAGATTGGGCAATCAAATAGGCATTCAAGTCTTGACTGTTGAACATATATGTCGGTGAATATAAAGTACATACGTTTACCTAGCGACTATCGGGCGTAGTGTCATAGCTTCAACTGCATATCAAATGAAATTCACTGTACCCACAAAGTACTTCTTATACAGTTAATAAGAAACTAATCCGCTACGGTTAGTAGATGCTAGGTAACCACGTAAAGGTGACAGGATACTATATATAACGAAGGCACAAATATCTATAACTACATTATTATATTATCAGGATATAAAAATAAAATAGATCGAATGGTATAAATTTACTTATAAAGGTATGAAAATCAAAAATATATATGAGTACAGATTTAATTATATACACTTCGCTATATCATCACATGGAACGGTCAAATTATCAGAGTCCTACATCCAAACACGACTGACAACCCCTGGAAACAAACCAAGTTAACGAAGCTGAAACGATATCTAAACGACCTGGACAGGCTTAACAGAGACAAAGGGCATGGCGAGGTTGGCTGACTAGGGCAAGAAGACGTGAACCACAGCCCGAAAAGGGCATTTAATTAACTAATTGAAACCCACTCCGCAATACACGACGAGCGAGACACTACCCGTGTCTCCCAGATACCTATGCTATGCTTAATTACCAATACAAAACCTCCACCTCCCATTCCCTTTCTCGCCGGCCTCATCTATGACAGTAAACTCTCCGTCCCTCGCTCATAGATTTGTCGTCACAGTCAGGCTGTTGCTGTGCACCAGCAGCACGGGCGGCAGGTCCTGGCACAGCACCTCTAGGTCGGCGAGGTAGCGCACGCTGTCGGCCTCGTCGGCGCAGGTGCCTTCGACGGGACTGGGCAGCGTCGTCAGTATGACTGCTGTGTCGCCGTCGCCGCTGGCACCTTCTGCTCCCTCTGCCTCTGCTCCTGCCTCTCGTCCACTCTCGTTCTCACCCCTACCACTTACTCCAGCTCCAGCTCCGGTTTCGGCTTCGGCGGCGGCTCTGCCACCCCGAGCAGGGCTACCAGCGCGCGTTTCCGCAGGCGTCGAAGCCGCCGACGTAGCACGCGACCCGCTGCCATCGTCCCTGATCGTCCCGCGACTGACGCCGCGCATCAGCTCGTTCAGGATAAGATGCTGGGCGCGGCAGGGCAAATCGTTGAACGAGAGCGGCACGGCCTGCGCGGCGGGGAAGCCCGTCGCTTGCCCGCCAGCGCCAGCACCACCACCGGAGCGCGTATAGATCGACTCTTTGGGCTCGGCTTGTTGGCCCTGGCCCTGCTGTTGGCCCGAAGGCGTCTCCCGCTGCGGACTCCCGCCCGGGTGCTCGGCGTCGGCGAACATGATGCTCGGGCCTGGGCCGTCGTCGGCGGCGACGCGCGTGCGCGGCACGGGCTTGGATGTGAATTTCGGGAGCGACTGGTGGCGCATGACGGGCGGCCGGGTGGGGAGCTGGTGCGGCTGGTGCTGTTGGTCTTGGTTCTTCGGTTGCTGTTTCTGTTGGTCCAGCTGGTGCCGCAGGGGCGAAGGGGACACGCTGCTTTTCCTTGCACCGGTGCCAGCTCCAGCCGCTGGTGCTGAGACAGGTGAAGACGAAGGCGAGAGGTGTGGGCTTGATTCCACTGGCGGGATTGCCGTGGATGGAAGCGCGTCAGTTGATTTTGACCCATGGGCGCTGGACGCCGCAGTGATGGGATTCAGCACGTTCGTGATGCGCCTGAGGACGGACTTCTTCGCTGCGGCAGCAGCGCCAGCAGCCGGCGGCGCGGCCTCGCTCGCACTCAAGCTGCGTGCGCGCCTGGCAGGCGCGCGAGCCGCTTCGTCGTCGCTAGAGGCGTACTCATCTGCATCACCCTCCGAGACAACCGACCCAGCCGAGTCCTCGTCCGTCTCGATGGCCTCTTCGTCATCGTCATCGCTATCACTGTAGCTGCTGCCGTACCCGCTCGCCAGGTCAGCTGGCAGCCGGTGCGTCCGCATACCCAGATTCACACCCAGCTGCCTCAAACTCGTCATCGACGTCTTGCGCCGTGAGGTGCGCAACATCTTGCGCAAGTCAGCGAAACGCTTCTCGCGGCTCTCGGACAGCTGCTGTCCCCGCCCGTGCTGGAACGCCGTGCTAGGCCAGTTGGACGCGTTGTCTAACAAGCCTTCAATTTCGGCGAGCTGCTGCACCGCGCTGACGCTATCTTGCCGGCCCCGGAGCTTCTGCACGTCGTCCCACCACTCCTCATCTTCGAGCGCTTCGTTTACGTCCTTGAGGGCTTCCTTGTTGCACTCATCCGTGTTGGCGTTGATGATGATCTCGTACGTCTTGAGGTCGCCCGACGCAAGCCAGAAGACGAGCACTTCGGCTTGGATGCGGAGGTTGCTGAGCAGAGCCGTCACGCGCCCGCGCTCTTCTTCAACGTCGGATTCGTACTCTACGAAAACGGCGACGCGGAGCCGGTAGGCGCGTTTCCAAGACGGGACCGTGTTAAGGATGCACCCGAGCTGAAGGATGAGTGTGTACGTGTCGAAGTTGGTTGTGGTAACGTTTCTACGAGAGCTGTGGTCGTCGGTGCCCGCGGCTATCTCAGCAGACATCTGGATCGGCCAGAGATCAATGTACCTCTTCGTGTTTTCTTTCTCCTCGGTCTCCCAGAAGCGCAACGCGGCGAGGCCCTTTTCCAGCGCAGTTGGTTTCGGAGCCGGAAATTCAAGATCCTGGAAGCCTTTGGCGATGGCGACATTGACTTGCAAGCGGAGCAAAAGGTCTTCCAAAATGGTCACGTAGCTTTGCGGGTTTACCGCGCTCTCCTTTCGTATGGCATCCGTCGGCAGCTGGCCCTTGAGTTTGTCTTCCTGAGTCGGCTTCTTTTTGCTTTTACCTTTGTCCTTTGGTCCTTGTTCTTCGGGCGTTCCACTCGACGTAGCTGGACGAGACGGTTGGGGCGAAGGGACGTCTATTAGCGGATAGCTAGTTCGCAGCTCATTCAAGTTGTAGAAACCCATTACGACGATATTTGGTCGCATACCACCCAGCCCTGCACTAAGTACCACGTTCCGGGTACCCCACTCAATACCGGGGGAGATAGCAATGTTTATAAAGGCCTTGATCTTGGAAAAGTCGATATACTTGGTCCAGGCAGTTTGCTGGCGTTTGGCCTCGGGCACTGCCCCAGCAAAATCCTGAGTGACAATGACATGGCCTATGATGAACAAGGCGCCTTTTTTCAATGAGTTACAGAACTGGATGAGCTTGAACTGGCGGCGCGGGTCGTTGATGAAGAGTAGGATTTGCGGCCGCCAGAATTTGACATGCTCTCCACGGAGGCGTAGGAGGTATTTCCGGACTTGATGGTAGATCAAACTCTGGCTGACGTCTCCCCATAGCTTGGGAGGGGTCGTGTAGTGGATTATGAGGAAGATGAGGATGAGAAGAGCGACACAAGCCGATGCGTAAAGCTCATCCACAAAGAACATGGTCGCCCCGCTGACAACCGCACCGACAGCTGCAGTGAACCAGTTGAAGTAGTGAAATGATGGGCGAAAGTTCGGAGCTGAGCTGACCTTGAGTAAGAAGCAGGCGAGGTTTGTGATTAGAAACGTCATGAGATAGGTCATTGTAACGAAGGAGGCGATTTGGTTGATGTTCGATAACATCACCAGCTGCGCCACGGCATAGGTCACAAAGATGGCGTAGATTGGTTCGTCGGCGCCCTTGGTGCCCTGGCCAAAGATGGACAGACCAGGAACCACCTTGTCCCGGGCAAGTGCTTGCAAGAGTTTTGCAGAGCCGATGACTCCCATCAAAGTTGAAAAGAAGGAGGTCGCAAACTCTCCCATCAAGACGACGACCTCGGATAAGTTCACCTAGGGGTGCGTAAGTGGAAAATGCAGTGTTCTTAATGAAGGAAGGCTGCTTACCAGCTGGATGACATTAGTGTTGCGGTGGAATGATCCTCTAGTTATGCTCGCAGCCATTGCCAGTGCCACAACGGTGTAGGAAATAAAGGTAAGCCCTAGTCCGTACAGTGTACCTTTCGGGATGGCCTTGCTTGGATGCTTCAAATCTCCAGACATGGAAGCGCCGCTAGTTTGAACCTGAAGTCAGCGGTAGACAATATCGCAGGTCAAACAGCGGAAAATACTAACGCAAATATGCCACCGGTTGCCGGAAACAAAATTCCAAAAAGATCTTGCCAGGTCTCTCGCCCTTTCAAGTCGCTTCCGGCAGCGCCCTTTGTAAACCTGGGCATCAAGTTCCCCTTGAAGGTCTCCCAGCTCACACCGGTAAACTCTATCCCCAGCTTTGGACTGGCAAAGGGGCGCTGGAGCAGTGCCGAGAAAGGTATGCTAAAGGTAGCCACAAGCAGCACGACAAGGAGACCGTTGCTGCACCGGGAGAAAATGCCGCTTCCAGCCAAGCAAATCATTGTGCACGCGAGGAGGATGACAGTAGCCCAAAGGTACTCCCACCAGAACCCCTGGGGCATCCAGTGGTACCAGTTGCCGGAGTCGGAGCCAAAGTTCTCAATGAAGCAGTCGATTAAACCCACGGCGTTCATGCCGGTATTGAATACAAAGCCAAGATAGAAGACGATACCAATGGAACCGCCAAACTCGGGACCCAAGCTCCGAGAGATGAGATAATAAGCACCACCACCGCGAACCGTGCCATTAGTGGCAATGGCCGAAATGGACATGGTCGTCAAGAGGTTGATTGCATAGCAAGCGATGAGCATGCCTGGGTAAAGCCATGTCAGTATGACCGTTTCGGGGCAAAAGTGAGATGCGCAGATACAAAACTCAAAGTATCAATTGACTAGGACGAGAAATACTGCTAGGGTAGGCTACCGAACACATTGAGACAGACAAGTCGCGACTCTGATTTTTCTTGGAGGAGGGTCACAGGCCCGCAGAAGCACATGTTTGATTGTCCGACGCTGACTGTTGCACCAGAAGGTTGCCCACTCCGTTTGTGGTTACTCGTGGATGACAGATGGTTTATTTGAAGCGACGGATGGCTTTTCGGAGAATTGTCTCATTCAACATGTGCGGTAGCCTACAAGTCAAGCACGAGCAAGGAAAATAAAGGTATGGAAATTACAGCAAGGAAATCACATTGCATGATACGTACCCATCATGCCGACAATTCCACCCTGGCCTAGGATGAAGCCAAAGCGGAGGAACATGAGAATGCTCAGGACGTTTAGGGTAGTTGGGACAAAGACGCCGGCAAAAGTGCCCAGCTTTGAGCCTTCCTGCGGCTTTGCATCTAAAGCAGCCTTGGAGTGGCTTGATTTGCTGCTCTTGCGTGCATGGCGTCTTCTGCGCATGCCGCTCGGCGACTGCGACGGGGCATCCTTGGAGGATCCCTGCTTGGAGCCGAGGGAGACGAAGTTTGAGAAGAACCCGGCGGTGCGACGGCCATGATCCCCCAGGAGCGGGTGGTCAGCTTCGTCCTTGGGCGATGGCGTCGCTTGATGGAGCGACCATCTGCGGTTGAGCTCCGAAGCGCCGTCAAAGGCGGACTTGGTGGCGAAGTTGGAGCGGGAACGGGCGGGCGCTTGGCGCGGGGGATCAGACATGGTTGGAAGGATGGATTGTCGAGGAAGGTCATCCGGCAGCTGGAAGAGGAAACATGACAGCGGAAAAGAAGAAGGATGTCAAAGGTTGACGTATTGGCCGCGCCAATCATGAGGCTCGTCGCAGATCAGCCTCACCGCGTGCGTTTTGCTTGTCTCGCTCGCCCAACCCCGGACCCTGACGTAGGAGGGCCTTGCTCTAGACCTCGTGTCGCTTTCTTTCGCGCGCTTGTTACTTGCCAGCCTCCTCCTTCTTATTCTTTTCCCCAAAAACCCATCAGCAGCCAGCTACGTGCCTCTCTGACTTCCCCCGTCGACAGGCCGCAGCAGAGCAGCCCTTACATTCACCAACCATGCCAGACTCAACCACCCGCGACGATAGATCCTTCGCCGAGGTGACCCGGGGGCGCTCTCGCTCACCCATCTCAGGCTCCTTCTCCCGACACGACTCGATAGCCCGATTGGCCTCGCCCGTGTCGCGCCAGGTGCCCACGCCGCGTGAGCTGCAGACGGGCGACCAACCCTCCTCCGAGACGCGCACGCCGCTGGCCGGGCTGGGCGACTCGGCCAAGTCATCACTGCCAGGCCCCGGGCAATCAGCTCTCGCCGACGCCCTACGGGGTTCCTTCTCTGGCAGCCCGCCCAACTTTGGTACGCCCCCGCAACGGCCCTTGTCGCCCGTCAGCCAGGTCTCGCAGGGCCTTGGGGCGCCCCGGACCAACTATGGCTCCTTTGGCTCCGGACAGCCCGGCAGCGCCGCCATGGCCGGCAGCCCTGGCGGGCGCCTGGAAGACCACGAGGTGGTGCGGCGGCATCTGGTCGGCCCCGGCGGGAACAACTCGTCGTCGAACCTGGCCGGGGGCACCTACGGCTCGCCGAAGCGGAGCTCGAACAACGGCGTGTGGCAGAGCACCACGGCGCGCGACGAGGAAGAGGAGTTCTCCAGCCTGCAGCTGCAGGGCGGAGACATTACGCGCCAAATCTACCGGTGGACGGAGCAGCAGGAGGCGGCGGCCAAGGGGTCGTATAGGAGAAGTCGCAGCTTCGCCGCTCCTCGCCCCGACCCCAACGATCCCGCCTCGGACATCGGCTCGATCAAGCAGCCCGGAGGCTTCCGCAGAAACTACATCAGGCGGACCGCGGCCAGTCCGTCACCCGGCCCTTCGACCGGCGGTCGCGGCGGCCCTGCGGCGGCGGCGAGGCAGCCCAAGGTCTTCACGAACAACTTCCTCGAATTCCTGAGTTTGTACGGACACTTTGCCGGTGAAGAGCTCGAGGAGGACGACGAGGCGCTGGGCCCCGACGAGTACTTCTCGTCCGAGTATGAAGGGGAGAGCGCGGCCGAGTCGAGCGATGACGAGGGCCGGCAGCCGGGCGAGCACAGCGCCCTGCTGACGCCGAAGAAGAAGAGGAAGCACCGGAAAGAGAGGACCGAGGGCAAGGGAAGCCCGTCGGGCGCGGCCATGCTGCTGCTCAAGTCGTTTGTCGGCACGGGCGTGCTGTTCCTGCCGCGCGCGTTCCTCAACGGCGGCATGCTGTTCAGCAACGTGCTGCTGCTGTTCGTGTCGGCGCTGAGCTACTACTGCTTCGTGCTGCTGACGACGACGCGGTTGCACGTGCACGCCTCGTTCGGCGACATGGGCTACCAACTTTACGGCAAGTGGATGCGCAACCTGATCAACGCGTCGCTGGTCATCAGTCAGATAGGCTTCTCGTCGGCGTACATTGTGTTTGTGTCGGAGAACCTGCAGGCGTTTGTGCTGGCCGTGTCCAAGTGCAAGACGTTCATCGACATCAAATGGATGATTCTGATGCAAATGGTCATCTTCCTGCCCCTCTCGCTCTACCGCAACATCAACCACATCCAGAAGCTGGCACTCGTGGCCGACGCCTTCATCGTGCTCGGCCTCGTCTACCTGTACTACTTTGACATCATCACGCTGGCGGGCCAGCACGGCGTGGCCGACATAGTGCAGTTCAACAGCAAGGACTGGACGCTGTTCATCGGCACGGCCATCTTCACGTTCGAGGGCATCGGGCTGATCATCCCGATCCAGAGCAGCATGAAGGAGCCGTCGCGGTTCCCGCGGGTGCTGGCCATGGTCATGATCGTGGTGACGGTGATTTTCGTGACGTCGGGCGCTCTGGGGTACGCGGCGTACGGGTCCAAGACCAAGACGGTCGTCATCCTCAACATGCCGCAGGACAACAAGTTTGTCAACGGTGTGCAGTTCATCTACTCGCTGGCGATTCTGCTGTCGACGCCGCTGCAGATCTTCCCGGCCATTGAAATCTCGTCGCAGCAGCTGTTCAGCCGCACGGGCAAGTTCAACCCGTACGTCAAGTGGAAGAAGAACATCTTCCGCTTCTGCATGGTCATCTGCTGCGCCCTCATCGCGTGGGCCGGCGCCGGCGAGCTGGACAAGTTTGTCGCGCTCGTGGGCAGCTTTGCGTGCATTCCGCTCGTGTACATTTATCCTGTAAGTTTTCCTCTGTCCCTCCGGTCCCTCCCCCGGCTAACAACCCCGCCCAGCCAATGCTCCACCTCAAAGCCGTCTCGCGCACAACCCTCGCCCGCGTCGCCGACATCGGCCTCTGCGTCTTCGGCTTCATCGTCATGGCCTACACAACCATACTGACCATCTCGAGCTGGATTGCCGGCGGCGACGTCAAGACGCCCGGCTACTGCGACGACAAGTAGAGTAGGCATGTGCGTTCCGTTGGTGCAGTGCAGTGGAGTGCAGTGGAGTGCAGTGGAGAGGGTGGAAGTGAGGCGTTGTTTGCCTTGGCTTCCGTTTTCTTGTTTTGCTTGGATACACGCTGAACTGAGCGAGTGAGTGGGCGAGTGAGTGGGCGAGTGAGTGGGCGAGTGAGTGAGTGAGTGTGTATGTGAGTGGATGAGGCAGAAAGGGAGGAGAGGAGAGGAGGTTTGAGACTGGGGATGAGGACCGAGTCGAGTTGCCTTTGATCGATTGATTGGTTGGTTAGTCGATCGTTCGGTTGATTGCCTAGAGAGCCACCCGCAACACAACAACAACAAGAGAGCGCTCCATTCACAAGAAGAAGACGAAGAACAATCTACAAAAAGAACAAGAAACAAGAAGCAACAAGCAGAAGAAACAGCACCCTTTTCACGCCTTGCCTTGCCTTGCCTTGCCTTGCCTTGCCTTGCCTAGGGAGTTGGTTGAGATGGATGAACGGATGGATGGATGGCCAAGCCTGCCTTTTCTTATTCTTGTTCTTGTTGTTCTTGTTTTCTCATTCCATGCTTGCTTGCTTGATTGATGCTTTTGCTTCTCCTTGTACCTTAACGAACACCCCGAAAACGAACAACGCGGTAGAGATGGGCGTTTTAGGTTGGTTTTTTTTTTGGAACAACTTTGTCAGTTATTTTTTGGTACGTCTGAGTGGAGATGTTCGAAGTCGTCGTGAAAGTGTGTTCCATTCTTAAATTTCTTTCTCAGTGACAGACAAGAAGGGCAAGTCGGTCTGGTGTCCTCTCCTCCACCACCATCCCCCATCCCATCCCATTCCTCCTGCCTCTTACACCCCCCCCCCCCCCCCCCTCGCCCCAATGACACAATCTCGTCAATCTCATCAACAACATACAGCCCATCCCTTCATTCAATCAAAGCCCATCACCATCCTATCCCATCCCACAACTCCCACGTGCATATATCGACGAATAGATCGATACTATCTTCCAAGCATATCCAAAGCAAATCCCAAGGTATCAATCCAGTGATATCCATCCTAAACGCAAAGAAAAAGTAAAGAAGAAGCTGTGAAGCCAATCAAGAATGTAAAAGAAAGGAGAGAACAGAAAAAGCGTCGGCCACATGTACATTACCCCTCCTCATTCTTCAATCACCGTCCCGTACCAAAGTCAAAGCCGCCCATCTGCTGGTGCTGATGCTGGCCACTCGGGCTAGACGGACTCGTGTAGGCGCCCGGAATCGGTACCGACTCGTACACTTGCTCGCCCGGTGCGGCACCCACGTGCTCGTTAATGCGCTCCGCCTGCTGCTGTTGTTGCGGCGCAAAGCTTGGTGACTGGAGCGGCGGGCTCGGCGTCCTGCTCTCCGGAGGGCTGACATCCGAGTGCGGCTGGTATTGGTGCTGCTCAGCCAACGGCGGAGAGACCGATTGCCTCGGCGTGTCCGGCGAAGCAGGTGCACCATCGAAGCCAACCTGGGCCGTCTTCGGCGTTGCCTGCTGCACGCGGATAGGCGGCGCCTGCAACGTGAAGGGCTTAGGCTGGGCGTAGCCCTTGGGGTACTGGACAGTGGACTCTTGCACTGCGGGGCCACCAACGCTCATGCCCATCTCGCCAGCTTCGGCCGCGGCGGCGCCTGCGTACGGGTCGACGTAGCGGGGGTGGCCTGGTGGAGGCTTCCATCCATCGCCGGGGGTGAGGGGTGGTGGTCCGAAACCGGGCGTGTTCGGCGCGGATTGAGAGCGTAGCTGGGCGAGGTAGAGATCGGAGCGCGCACGGTCGCGGATCGCCATGGATTTGCGGAGTTGACGCTTGCTGTAGAAGCGGTAGAAGACGATGCCGTAGATGATGATGGTGAGGGTCTCGACGACGACTTCGATGATGCAGCAGACGAGGGACCAGTCCTGTTGTTGTTAGCCGTGCTCGTGCTTTGTGCTGTTGATAAGACTCACCTGAAGCCTGCAGACCAGGGCGTAGTCGACGTCATCCTCAAACAGGGTGCGTCGCTCGTTATCTTTGCATGCCCAGCCCCAGATATCCTTGTTACCACTGCTCGTCTTGGCTTGGTTCAAAATACCCGCGCCGACACCCCACATGACGATGCTGAAGATGAAGAAGGCGACGGCGAAGACGGTGTAGTAGACGGCCACCCTTTCTGCACGTTGATGGCCACCTCTAAAGTAGGCGAGAAGGATAACGATGGACATGAACAGCGATATGCATGCGATGACGAGCAGGGTGATCTGAGGCCAGGATTTGGTGTTCTCGGCCCAAGGAGGGAGGTTGTTGCGGGGCGGAAGGCTCTTGGTAGCATTAAAGATAGCAAAGGTCGAAGCCAGCATGGAAAGGACGATAAGACTGCAGCTGAAGTTGACACCCCTCAGGATAAACTTGGCTATGCGTACGCGAGTCTTGACTTTCTGCATGTTGTTAGTGGATGCTCGTAAGAAAAGAGTGGACCACATACCAAATCCTTGGCCTGCTCTACGTCCGTGTCTTCCTCGACCTTCTCAAGAACCTGCTCCTCACGGAAGGTAGGGCTCAGAACATTGCCAAAGTCACGCGGAGGCGCTCCGGGCGACTTCATGGCGCTCTTGAGGGGCGACTTCATAGGGGACCTCGGGGTCGGCGGGGGCAGGTAATTCCTGTCGGTGTCCTCCATCTCGACGCCTGCGTACGATTCGTGGCCAGAGGCGCGGTTGCTGAGATATCCAAAGCCGACGTCGGCAGGCTGAGGCTGCGGGGCGTAGTGATTCGTAGACAGTTCGGTAAAGGGGGCCTTGTTGGGTTCAATGGGCGAATATACGGCCGTGGCCTCGGCGAAGCGGGCGGTTCGAGGAGTCTTGAGGGACGGCGCAACAGAGTCGACCGAGGGGCGGCGGACCGTGATGGACACTGCGGGAGTCTTTTGCTCGTTGGTTGACATGTCTTTCAAATGGCGCAGAGCAGATGACGTGAGGAGCTCATGCGTAACAGAAGAGAGTGGAAGATGACGCGAAAGCAACGACACAAGGAGACGCAAGCGGCTTAGTCGAGACCGGCTTGACTTTGCGCGAGCTATGGAAAGCAGAGAGTGAAGACGACGCACAGAACGACAAGGAGAGATGCAGACGGGGACGGGATGGAGGAGGGGCGGTTTTTGTCTGGACGAGCGCTTGGTCGGGCACGACGCGGATTGGCTGGCGGAAGGGCGGGCGCTTCGAAGCGCGGAGGAGTGGGAACGGAGGCACACAAGGTGGAGAGACGGGACTTACGACGTCTAAAAGATGGCGCCAGTGAAGGGTGCAGAGCAGGGTGCTATGCGCCGTGATAGGCGGGACGTGGCTGAGGTCCCGAAATAGACGGCGGAGTCGAGGCCTGCAGCGGAGATCAGCATTGGTCTGGATTTTGGAAGTATAATGCATACCCAGCCTCAGACGGTAGCTGGAAGCGGGAGGTTGTGTTGCCGTCAGCTGAAGACGGGCAGCAACGACGGGAGAGAGCAGCGGGAAGAAAGGCAGGCAACAGACAACAGACAGCAGACAGCACAACGAGAGAAAACGGGAGAATGAGATGATGCAGGGCGAGCGGCAAAGAAGAGCAGCAGCGAGGCCGCGCTCGGACTTTGTCGTCGTACCTGCCAGCGGCTGCATGAGGTCCAATGGAAGCCGCGAACTTGGCGCCTGCCTCGACGGTCGCAGGAGGCACACGCGTGATGCGCGTCGTGATTGGCTGCAGCCACAACAGACCCTGGTCCGTCAGCGCTTGCCCTCTTCCACCACCCTCTCACGCCTCGCCAGCTCATAATACTCTTGCCACTCTATCTTGGGCACCGCTACGGATTACAGACACTCTCACGCAATTCGTGCCACCTAATTCAATGTCGCATGACGCCATGCCTTTCCATTAAGTTTTTCTTGTCCCGCGCGACGCGTGCAGGGATTAACGCCCCAACACCATCGCCGCCCATCATCATCATCATCATCATCGTCGTAGGTATGTATAGCACTGCCACTCCACTTCCCTCTCTCTCAATTCTAATTCACACTCTATTCTTCTATCATTAGATCTCATTACCTTTGTGCGCCGTGAACCATGGCCCGCAAGACGCCCTGCATCTCACGCTCCTAGATCCAATCGCTAGTCCTCAAGTTCTTGCGGTGCTTGTCAACCGAGCGCGAGTCCTTTGGCGGAGGCGGGGGTGGCGCCTCATAACTCGCCCGGAGAGACGACACATCCGTCTGCCCGGTCATGTTGGAAAGGACCGAGTCGTACTTCTTACCGCCCCTGCTAACAGCTCTGGCCGCAATCTGCTCGTCAGCAACCGGGGTAACCTTGCGCACATTCAACGGCTTCGCCATCTCCACCGTCTCGTGCTTCTTCTTCCGCCCAAAGAGCTCCCTCTTCAGCTCCGGCGGCGTGATCGGCCGCCGGAAATCCTGTGACGCGAGCGTGCGCTCCACCGCAGCGGCCTGTAAGAGGGGCTGCGCGAGCTCGACTTGAGAGTCCGTGATGCCCACGCAGCCGAAGCTGGCGTCCGAGTCACGGCGCGGATCCGGCTGCAGCCGGCGCATGAAGTTGTCTATGGCGGACTTGGCCGTCGTGGGCGTCTTGCCGTCTTTGTCCTTTCTGCTGAGGCTGCGGCCAAGAATGCCGCCGGTGCGCGGAACATCGAAGCTCGTCTTCTTCTTCTGCGGCACTTCGACCGTGGGCCGGGAAATCGTGCTCTTCAGCTCCTCCTTTTTCTTGCTCTCCTCGTGTCCCTGCTTCTTGGCCGCCCAGTTCTTGGCCGCATTCACCAACACCTCGACGTCGCCCTTGGCCTCTCTGAATTCGCCCTTGAACACGTCGCTGCTCTTCTCCCTCTGCGCGTATCTCTTGCGCGCCTCTTCGCCGTACAAGCTCTCTCCTGCACGGTGGGCCTCCTTCCGCATCGTTCCCTTCCCCAGGCTCTCCCCTTCCTTGCTCCTACCTTTCTCCCTCACCCTGTGCTCCCTCTCTTTAACCTCCACTGCCGTGCTGGTGTAGGCATTGCGAGCGGCGTGGGTGGCCGCAGCATGGGACGACTGGTCCTCGAGGCGGCGAGCGCGGGTGGGGGAACGAGTGCGCGAAGAGCTGGAGCCTTTGGACGTGGTGTCGGGCTTTGAGGACTTGGACGTAGCAACGATGTTCTTGCTGCTGCTGTTAGTGCTGCTGGTGGAGCGGAGGGTTTGCTTCATCGCGGCGGCTTGGATCGGGGACATACGTCTGGTGCCGTGGATTTCTAATCGTGGGTGGTCTCTAGACGGGTACGTCTTGCGCTGTGTCCTGCACTGCGCTTCTACTGCTGCTACTGGTGTCTTCTGGTAAGTACGTGTACGTGGGTGCAAAAGAAAACACTTAGCTATTTTCTTGCGTATGTATGCAAAGAACGACTGCGTATGTGTGTGATTCAGTGGCCGAGTGTGTGTTGTGTCTGATTATTTCATCCGTCTTCTTCACCGCGCGGAACACGAGTGTTTAATAGTCCAGTGACAGCGGCATTGTTTTCTCTACGGGCTTTGTTGAGCTGAATGCTATAATGGGAAGAACAAGAGGCTTCTTTGTCGAGGTTTGTCGTGCTTGTTGCCGATTCACTGGATAATAGCTTTGTCTGCAGCGATGGCGGTGGCTGTGTATCGGAGAGAAACATTGTGTAGCGTTTTCTCTAAGAAGAGAATGAGGGAGAATACCGTTGGTGCGTGCCTGGAACGGGAAAGAAGCCATGGAAGGAGCAGGATAACGTCGTGCATTGCGGAGTGAGTGTGCTAAACAAAGAAAGGAGACCAAGCTGATTGTAGCCGATTCAGGGCTCCATGAGCTGCTTGATATGGAGTCGTAAATGTATCTTTCGTAGCTAGAGTTAGGATTCTTTCATCTTGTGTAGAATGCATTTTTATAGATCTTGAGCCGACTTTTCTTGTTGTCTTAGCTGTAGGTCGAGGGTGTTCTTTAGTATTCGATGTCATTTCATAAGACTGTCTTGCAAATATTAGCTCGGCCTGACAAAGAACCACTTGGCTGTTTCATTTCACAGTGCATTCCGCACCGCATTGCACCACGTGAACTTGCTGTGCAGATACTTTTTTTTTAAAAAAAAATAAAAATAAAAAATAAAAATAAAAATCAACGCGCTGTTAAAATTCATACATAGCCTTTTCTATTCGTACATCGATGCAAGCTCCATTAAGCCGTAGGAAGTAGTGCCTGAGAAACGAAAGGCATTGTGCTCCGTAAAAAGGGTGGAAGAAGAGAAAATAAAAGGAAGGAAGGGAAGGGAAGGGAAGGGAAGGGAAGGGAAGGTGATGAAGACAATGAGGGTGATATGAAAAAGAATTACAATTACGCCCCACCGATGCGAGGGAAGACTGAAGCCAAACTGGCGCGTCTCCACCACCCACTGCGCACCAACGTGGAACCCACGCTGGGAAAAAAAAAAAAAAAGTAAAAACGGGCGCAACAGCGCAACCATCGGGAAGAACCAAGCAGTCCGTCTGCGCAGACGAACACTGAGTGAAGGCAACCGGAAGCAACAATCCCACAAACCCCGAGACTCTGTGTCCACCACAAATCGTTAGCAAATCGTCCTAGCAGCATCACGAACCAAGCAAACTCACCCGCAACATCAAAACTCCCCTCACAACAGCGCCAACAGCCCCGCCGCCCCGGCACCGCCCAACCACCACCGCGGCTTCGCCGCCTCCAAACCCGCATTCGCCGTCTGCACGGCCAGACTCGTCGTGCTACGGGAGGCGCTTGTAGTCGGCGTCGTCGTATGCGGGCACTGCGGACCCGGGCACACGATCAAGGGGTGCGACGTTGTAGACGCCGGCGCGGCATTGCCACCAGGTCCGCCCGCGCCGCCAGGTCCTCCAGGGCCACCGTTACCGCCCGCGCCGCCGTTGCCGCCTGGGCTCGAGGCTCCGCCGGGACCGCCTGGCCCGCCGTTGCCCCCTGCGCCGCCGTTTCCGCCTGGCCCTGCGGGGTCGCTGGATCCCGAGCTGCCGCCAGGTCCGCCGGGACCACCGGGGCCGCCTGGTCCCCCGTTGCCTCCAGGACCTCCGTTGCCGCCGGGGCTTGAGGAACCGCCAGGGCTTGAGGAACCACCAGGGCCGCCTGGGCCACCGGGCCCTCCAGGACCGCCATTGCCGCCGGGGCCTCCGTTGCCGCCTGGGCCTGTGCTACCACCAGGGCCTGCGTTACCACCGGGTCCACCAGGTCCTCCGGCTCCGCCAGGTCCGCCGTTGCCTCCGGCACCTCCGTTACCGCCAGGGGCAGGGACGGTCAGGGTAGCGGTGACGGGGGTGTTGTCCTTGTTGCAGGCAGTGCAGACGGTGACAGTGGTAGTGAATCCCGGCGGGATGTAGCCTGTTGGCTGGGCAGCACCACAAGCAGGCTTGGTGCCGCCGCACGTTTCGGTGACGGTGTAGGTGTTGTGGTCCCAACCCGTGGAGCAGAGAGTAGCGTACGAGGTGACATAGACGGTCGTGTGCATTGGCGTGGCCGCCGTTTTTGCTGGGCACGGATCCGGGCACGTCGTCACGACCGTCTGCATCGTATCAGTCACGACTGAGCATGGTCTGTACGTGACGACGGTAACGTAGCTGGGCGTAGCTTGGGATGAGACGCCAGCGACGAGCGCCAGCCCCGTGGCGAGTGCTGCTGCCTTCATGGAGGGCAGCGAGATAGGTGAAAGGATTATGTGTGTATTATTAGGGTGGAGGTATGATCCTCAAGGAAGAAGTGAGAGACAGTGCAATACAAACGAAAGATACCGCTGTGAACGAGAGTGAGAAGGGCGTCTATGCCAGTGCAAACGAGTGACGGTGGACGACGGAGCTTTAAACGAGTGATTCCGAAGCCTGAGGGTTAACGAAAGTCGGTGATGGGGGTCCATTGAAGATGGAGATACAGCTTATAAGTCCCATTTGCGGTTTGTTGACGCCTATGCGCCTGTACCCGGAATGCTGTCTTGGTATATCCATCTCAGGCTGATGCATAGGACCTCGAGTGAGAACAATTAAACATGCCGCAGGAATGCGGCTGACCCGTGGATTCAGTGAAACCCAGTTGCCGCCAAGCAAGGAATACATGGAGTCCTTTGGTATGAGAGGTTGCGGACGAATGGTTCATGCTGGTCTAGTATTCGGGATGGAAGAAAGTAGCACGTGGGAAGTCAGGGGATAAGGAAGACACCTAGAGAAGGTTGAAAAAACCGTATGCCATGCTCATGAAGGGATACCAAAAATACTGTCCCGCCGCTTTTGCCATCCATACTATTGCTTGCGGACACGAGCAGAAAACAGCCACAACACACTGGATGTTGTCGGATTGGATATAAGATTGCGGGCGAGCACGAGGAAAGCTTGGTGAGGTGGATTCATACGGGTCCCGTCTTGGCTCATCCTGGGCAGCTCCGAGAGCGATGAGACAAGAGACATTCCGACAGGGGCCAAGGCGCGGCGGGGCATTTGTTTACTGCAAGCGTAATGAAACAAGACTGCTCACATTGATGCAGTCGCCTCCGGTTGTCCGATGGTCGGAGAAGTGGCTGCGCGATTTACGATCGTCGTCTGAGTCGCCCTCGAATGATGTTGTTCGTTGGCGCCCGTGCATTCCGTAGGGCTCGGCGGGTCCCGCTCTCGCTCCGGCGTCCGGCGATCATCTTCACGGGCAACTCTCTTGCCACATCATGCATTGCACGCGCGTTCATCATTTTGTAGGAATCGGCTTTTTCTTCGCTCTACCTTTTTGGGGATTTACAACCCCGTTGCTACGTAATAAGGAAATGTGTATACTTTCGTCGCATCATGCGCCCTCTTCACAATGGCGCTGGAAATTCAAGACCGGCTTCGCCTCACCTTTACAGGTTGACGGCGGTGCGGAAGTTCTTGCCGGCGTAGACGGCCTGGCTGCCGAGCTCCTCCTCGATACGGAGGATCTGGTTGAGCTTGGCCAGACGCTCGGAACGGGCAGGAGCACCTGTCTTGATCTGGCCGGCGCGGAGACCGACGACGATGTCAGCGATGGTGACATCCTCAGTCTCACCGGAACGGTGAGAAACCATGACACCCCAGCCGGCGGAGAAGGCGTCCTTGGCAGCCTGGGTGGCCTCGGTGATGGTGCCGATCTGGTTGACCTTCAGAAGAAGGGCGTTGCAGGCCTTCTGGTCGATGGCCTTCTTGATGAAAGAGGGGTTGGTGACAGTCAAGTCATCACTGCGTACCAAGTCAGCTCAAGAAATTTCGCGGAGAATTAAGCGCAACTTACCCAACAATCTGGAAGTCAGAGGTCTTGAAGAAGTAGCTCCAGGCCTCCCAGTCGTCCTCGGCGAAGGGGTCCTCAATGGACGTGATGGGGTACTTCTGAGCCAGCGACTTGTAGAGGTCGGCCAGCTGCTCGTAGGTGAGCCACTTGCTCTTGTCGGAATCGGGGTTCTTGAAGTCCAGGTCGTACTTCTTCTCCTCGGTCTTGTAGAATTCGGAGGAAGCAACGTCCATGGCGATCTTGATCTGGCCGGTGTAGCCAGCCTTCTCGATGGCGTCGGTGATGAGGTCAAGGGCCTCCTCGGGGGTCTGGATATCGGGAGCGACACCACCCTCGTCACCAACGTTGCCAGCAGACTGGCCGTACTTCTTCTTGGCCAGGCTCTTCAGCTGCTGGTAGACCTCAGCACCCTGGCGCATGGCCTCGGTGAAGGTAGGAGCCTCGCTAGGTACTGTTAGCGTATAATTCGCGCCGAAAATGAAGGGTAAAGCTACCTGGGAACGATCATGAACTCCTGGAAGGCCAGACGGCCACCGGCGTGGGAACCACCGTTCAGGACGTTCATGAAGGGAACGGGAAGAACGTAGGGCTTCTTGGTGCCGGCAAGGTCGGAGATGTGAGCGTAGAGGGGAACGCCCTTCTCAGCAGCGGCAGCCTTGGCAACAGCCATGGAGACACCAAGGATGGCGTTGGCACCGAGCTTGGTCTTGTTGGGGGTGCCATCGAGGTCGATGAGGAACTTGTCAACCTTGGACTGGTCCTTGACATCAAGGCCCTCCTTCAGAAGAGCGGGAGCGATGATATCGTTGACGTTGGCAACGGCCTTGGTGACACCTGGA
This sequence comes from Aplosporella prunicola CBS 121167, assembly GCF_010093885.1. Taxonomy (NCBI): domain Eukaryota; kingdom Fungi; phylum Ascomycota; class Dothideomycetes; order Botryosphaeriales; family Aplosporellaceae; genus Aplosporella; species Aplosporella prunicola. The sequence goes on from NW_022983540.1 coordinate 476,501, forward strand.
TATGTTGTTAACGTCTGCCCCTCACTTTAGGCGGGGTATAGCTGGGATCTCTATAGACGTACCCTTGCCACCCCACTTGGACTTGTCGCCGTCACGGAGCTCGCAGGCCTCGTGGGAGCCTGTTGTAATTGTCAACTAGAGTTCGATGATCGAGGTAGGCCGGTGATGGCATACCAGTGGAGGCACCGGAGGGGACGATGGCACGGTGAAGGCCAGTCTCGGTGACGATGTCGACCTCGACGGTAGGGTTACCGCGAGAGTCGTAGACGGAGCGGGCGTGGATCTTGGTAATGGCCATTGTTTCTGAAGGTGATGGGTATCTTGTTAGTAGAAAGTCTTGAGGAGGGAGGGACAGGGCGGTATTTAAATGTGAAGCTGGACACTCCAAGGGCCAATGCAGTGGGTACCCTTGGTGTGATGTCAGCTGCTTCTCAGGGTTCTGCATCCCTCGAAGCAAGTAGCACGTCCGATGCGTGCTAATGCGCGGTTGGGCAACCTTGTGCACATCCCACTTCCCTTAGGCCAGCTTCGGCCGCACGACTAGTTTGGGACGTAAAGCAAGAGATAGTGTGACTTACACTGACGATGGATGTTCTATCGAGTGACGAAGAAAATTCAGGAGTGGATGAGAAGGAGAGAGTGAGGTGACCGAACTTATGAATGCGTCAGAAATTCGTTGAGAGATAGCGGCGGGGTCAGTTTACGAAAAGAAACACGGGCAGCCCCGCCAACGCCACCGAAGCTATGGCCAGCTCGTCACAAGACGGCACGTGACTAAACAAACGCGTCCTGACTAAGTCTACTGCCAAGCCCGGGCCCGTGAAGCTGTTGGAGCTTGTGGCTAAGGTAGGTACTCCAGATAGAGCAGCTCATCATCATCGCAACCTCGCTCTCTCGCCCCTCTTCATCTCAACGCCCACATCCGTCTGCATCCGCGACTTGGCCGCATCTTCCTCTGATCGCCGTAAAGCTGCTCCTCGAAACTCCCCGATCCGATCCGCCACGCCTGCCACATCCCTAGCCACTCGCCGACCGACGTCAACATGAGCGGCACCATCGACCCCGAGCGCGATCAGGCGCTCGAGCAGTACAAGGGCAAGCTTCTGGAATCAAGAGAGTGGGAGGCAAAGCTCAAGGCCCTGCGGCTGGAGATCAAGGGCCTTCAGCATGACTACGACGTGTCTGAGGACAACATCAAGGCGCTGCAGAGCGTCGGCCAGATAATAGGAGAGGTGCTGAAGCAGCTGGACGAAGAAAGATTCATCGTCAAGGCATCCTCTGGTCCCCGTTATGTCGTCGGCTGCCGGTCCAAGGTCGACAAGGCGAAGCTGAGGCAAGGAACTCGTGTCGCGCTAGACATGACCACGCTTACGATTATGCGCATGCTTCCCCGAGAAGTCGACCCTCTTGTCTACAACATGTCGCTGGAGGACCCTGGCCAGATCAACTTTGGCGGTATTGGTGGTTTGAATGAACAGATCAGAGAACTTCGTGAGGTCATCGAGCTGCCTCTGAAGAACCCGGAGCTCTTCATGCGTGTAGGCATCAAGCCGCCAAAGGGTGTCTTGCTGTACGGACCGCCGGGAACTGGAAAGACGCTCTTGGCTCGTGCCGTAGCAAGCAGTTTGGAGACGAACTTCCTAAAGGGTGAGTTTAGTCTGCACGTCTCCCTGCTCGAATATCAAGCTCACATTCACATTACTCAGTCGTCGCATCTGCCATTGTGGACAAGTACATCGGTGAATCCGCCCGCCTTATTCGCGAAATGTTCGGCTACGCAAAAGAACACGAACCCTGTATCATTTTCATGGACGAAATCGATGCCATCGGCGGTCGCAGGTTCTCGGAGGGTACATCGGCAGATCGTGAAATCCAGCGTACGCTGATGGAGCTGCTTAACCAGCTGGACGGTTTCGACTACCTTGGAAAAACCAAGATCATCATGGCCACCAACCGGCCCGACACTCTGGATCCTGCGCTACTGCGTGCAGGTCGTTTGGACAGGAAGATCGAGATTGCGCTGCCGAACGAGGCAGGCAGATTGGAGGTCCTCAAGATCCACGCCGCAAGCGTGGTGACGGAGGGAGAGATTGATTTCGAAAGTGTTGTCAAGATGAGTGATGGGTTTAACGGCGCCGACTTGCGGAACGTCGTCACCGAAGCGTAAGCAACTTTTTTTTATCTCTTCTACCTAGGTTTCCAGCGGCTAACGATTTGTTTTCTAGTGGTCTCTTCGCGATCAAGGACTACCGCGACGCTATCAGTCAAGACGACTTCAACAAGGCGGTGCGCAAGATGGCGGAGACGAAGAAGCTCGAGGGCAAGATTGATTATGCCAAGTTGTAATCTCACAATCCCCCGTACAGGAGAATGCGGTTGCGTCACGATTCTGGTACTGCGGAGGCGTTCATGGAGAATGCTGCGGTCCATAGCACGGCAGGTCACTTTAGCATGATAGAAGGAGCTAGGCGTGTAATATACAAGCATCCTGACGCCGTTCCGAAACATTCCGTATCTTCGTATCTTTGCATCTTTGTATCTTACTGTTAAGTTGCTTGCGTGAAAAAACGGCATGGTCCTAGCCCTCCGATAAGGCTCGAAGCATCCATCCATGCTACCGCGCAGATCATCCTGCTATTCTCAGCCCGGGGCCTGGCCTCGAAAGGTAATTGGGCCCAGTGTACGCTCTGAGGCGTGGTTTGAGATGTTGGAGCCCGGCCCGCTGTATTGCACACGACATCAGACCATGGCCTCATCTCAGTCGGGCCGGCCGGATCTCAAGCTGGCCAGTTACACGGTTCGCCGGTCAAGGTGCGAATGTCTGTCGATGCGGGCCGATGATATATGCAACTGCGCCGCCGTCCTCATATTGGGGGCGATTGTGAGGCCGTGAGGCTTTTTCTTTCTTATGCGGCGCAGAGCGGCGGTGGTTGATGGTGGTGGTAGTGATGGCGGTGGCGGGGAGCCGCATCACGAAGGACGAGCTGCGCAACAACGCCACCGACGGCAACCCCTCTCTCTATCCAAACGCCTTTTGTCTTTTTTCTTGTTTGCCATTGCCAGAGCTCATGAATGCAATCCGCTCTAGGCCATTGACCGGTCCCGGCGTAGCTACTTGCTGCCCTTATTACTGCCCGCCAGCTCCCGCACCTGCTGCTCCAGCCGCGCCATCTCGCCGTTCTTTTCGTCCTTGAGCTCGATGCTCTCCAGCTTCAGCCACCCCCAGTACAGCACCTGGTAGGTGGCGAGGGCGCCAAAGAACACCTTGAGGACGGGGAGGCCGAAGTCGCCGTAGAAGGCGCGCTGAGGACCGGAGCATGGTTAGTTTGCGAAGTTCTGTCTCTGCGAGGACCGACAACGACAACGGCAACGACAATACGGCAGCAGCGGGGAGAGCGCGCATTGGGAACCGAGGAGGCAATGGCAAAGGGCTTACATGGGCATTGGATGACGCGCCGCTCTCAGGCTTGGCTGGGCGGTGGTTGGGCGGCTGGTACGACGAGTATCTCGAGGCAGCTCCGCAGGCGGGACGGCGCAAGTGCATCGCGGCCAACCGGGCACTGGAGCGCGCCGAGGAGGAGAACATGGTGGAAGGCCGGACTAGGCAGCTGGATATAGACCTGTGACTCTTTTTGCCTAGATTGGAGGGTGGTGTGGTCGTCGCGGCAGTGGAAACGTGGTCTCTGGCCGAGGGTCATAAAATGCGCGAGCGGGCGGAGAGAAGCGCGACCTCAAGCTCTCCTCCGCAACCGATCATCCCTTCTACCTGCCCTCTTGGAATATCCGCCAACCTCGACGACGCCAGGACAACCCTCGACCCTTGTAGCGACGCCACTTCCACGCTTCCTTCGCTCGCCGTCCCTTTTACTACTCCCCGCGCCTCCGTATTCACCACCTCCACAAAATGGTACAGACACACGCCCGCCGCACCCCCCGCTACCCCCAAAGAGCCCCCATCACTTCACCCAACCTGCCAATTGCACCCGCCTCTCTCATGCGCCCCTAAAGCTCCATTGTGCTAACTGGCACCCAACGTCACAGGCCCAAACCCCCCAGCAGCGCCTCGCCAACGAGCGCTTCGCCAAGTCGGAAGCCAACAAGCGCGGCAAGCCCGTCACGGTCGTCAAGAAGCAGGAGGTCCACAAGAGCCCCATAAGCAAGACCTGGATAAGTACGTTTCCATTCAACATTTCCCAGCTTCTCAGGGATGCTCCTTTTGGCGCCTGTTCCTTGAGCGTTATGTCCGGCGCTATGTCCGAACTGAACACGTATGGTGGAGGACGAGTACGCTTTCTATACTGCGCCGGATGCGGTGTAGAGCGTCTTATTGCTGTTGCTTGAGGAGCCCAAAGACTAATTTGTTTCTCTCACCACAGTCCTTCTCGCCTTCGTCCTGTGCGGCGGTGTTATCTTCGAGCTGCTCCGCCTATTCTTCTAAGCGGATAACCACGAAATGGGATACTGAGCTTCAAAAGCCAGGGCAAGATGTCTCTTGCGTCATTGCTCTAGACACATGGGATTCTTTCACAGGGTTCAGGGACACGCCGATGCGCCCTTCGGATACTCAGAGGAGTTATTGCTCCCGTTCTTCACAATCACCGTAGGGCACATTGGACTAGGAGTTTATTTTTGTTTTTTTCTTGGGACCGAAAGCGATATCCTCTGCGCGTTTCCAGGCGACCCACGCGTGCTGTCATTCCGCTGCAGCAACGACAAAGGGGGGGAAGAGAGCGAAGGGAAGACACAGAAAGAGAGGAGAGAGAGGGGGAGAGAGTAAAAGACACTCGTCGGTGCCATCTTCTGTACTTCTAACTCGAGACAATCACATTTGCACTTTTTTCTTTTTTTTTTCTTTCCC